>NC_090035.1:65714039-65761539 GCF_037176765.1 Anolis sagrei | reverse complement strand
TGCTGTAGAAGAGTAAAGAGCCCCATGAAGATTTAGTCATGTACCATGTCAAGAACCATTCCAAGGCATGTTAAATGAAATAAACATATGCAGAAAGTTTTGGGGAGCTTATCTGGTTCAGTTCAAGATCTGTTTGGAGAGGGTTTGCCATGGCCTTTTCCTTAGGCAGAGTATGAATTCAACCCCATACTGGCCAAGTCCTCAATGAGGAACAGTTTAGTTAGTTCAAACTGTTGAGGGAATTCCTCTTCCCCATGTCTCCTGTATGACAGTTTTATTATTTTATTTCCTATATTTTTATTTTTATAGTTGGAATGTAACTAATTTTTTCTCTACTCTCTTTCCGCTCTCATTCCGAATGGTTGTTTAAAAATGGTTACTTTTCTACTGCAAGCTTTTTAAATCTAACTTCTGCCTTCTTACACAGTAGTATGGAGAGTATGTGCTGTGTGCTTTGAGATCTGCTTGTGTGTCAGGAGAGATGTAGTGACTGAGTTTTTCCCTCTCGTGAAACCTTAGAAGAGATGGGTATTAGAGTAGCTCAGACCCAGTTCTTTACAATGAAGAAATGTAGTTATGATTGTAAATAAACCTTTTGTGATTTTTTAAGACCAGACTCTGCATGTTTGCCTATGCTCTGAATTTTTTACAACCACTTCACATGGCACTTCATGCTCTGCTCATTAATGAGCTGATGCTCAACTTTTGTAACCTGTTTGTTTTGGATGCTCAGCTTTATTTTAGGGTAGTTTTCCCTCACCGATCACTCAGGGAGTTTCCAGGACTAGGCTCCATCTGACAGTGTCTTCTTTTTGTCTGTCATTACCTCCATGATATTGCATGCTCCATGCTCCACCCTCCTCCTGCCTGCATCATCTTCCCATGAAAAACAAAAACCTGCTTTCCCAGTTCAGCTCCTTGCCTATGGAATAGCTGCTATCAACATTCTAGGATCCACTCTGTTCTGCTTTGGGCAGACCTCACCTGGAATAACATTGTGTCCAGTTTTGGGCACCCCAATTCAAGGATATTGGAAAGCTAGATTGTGTCCAGAGAATAAAATGGTAAAAGGTTTGGAAGCCAAGCCCTATGAGGAGTAGCTTAGGGAGCTAGGTGTGTTTAGCTTGGAGAAGAGAAGGCAAAGAGAAAGGGACATGTTGAAATATTTGAAGAGAAGGGAGGCAAGCTTGTTTTGTGCCACTCTAAAGGCTAAAACGGGTAATGGCAAACCCAGGCCCGGGGCCGAACACGGCCCCTTGGGCTCCTTTCTCAGGCCCTCCTCTTTCTCAACATCCTATCCTTCATTCCTTTTCTCTTTCCCCACTCTCTTCCTTCTTTCTCCATCCTTCCCTTCCATCTTTCCGTCCTTCCCTCTTTTCTCACTCCTTCCCTCTTTTCTCCCTCCTTCCCTTTTGTCTTTCCTCCCTCCCTCCCTCCTTCCTTCCTTCCCTCTCATCCATCCGTCTCCTCCACCCTTTCAACCTTCCTTCCTTCTTTCCTCCCTCCCTCCATTCCCTTTCATCCTTCCTCCCTTCCATCCATCTTCCCTCCCTCCTTCCCTCTCTTCTTCCTTCCTTCCCTTTTGTCCTTCCTTCCCTTCCCTTCCACCCTCCCTCCCATCCATCTCTCCCTCTTTCTCCTTCCCTTTTGTCTTGCTTCCCTCCCTCCTTCCTTCCCTCTCATCCATCCTTCTCCTCCACCCTTTCACCCTTCCTTCCTTCTCTCTTTCCTCCCTCCCTCCATTCCCTTTCACCCTTCCTTCCTTCCATCCATTTTTCCTCCCTCCTTCCCTCTCTCTTCTTTTTTCCTTCCTTCCCTGTTGTCTTTCCTTCCTTCCTTCCCTTCCATCCTCCCTTCCATCCCACTCTTCCTCTTTCTCCTTCCTACTTTCTCTTTTCTTCTTCCCTCCTCCATTCCCTTACACCCTTCCTTCCCTCTATCCTTCTCTTCCAGTCTTTCTTCCTTCCTGCCTTCTCTCTGTCCTTCCTCCTTTCTTCCTGGCAAATGTTTAGCTGGGAGAAGAGATGGTTGAGAGGGAACATGAGAACTATGTTTTAAGATTTAAAAAGGTCTCCCACTGAAGGTGGGGGGGGGGGGCTGATTTTCTGCTGCTCTAGGGACCAGGGTTCATGTGGCTGGGAAAAGGATTCAGCTGAAAAGATTAGGAAGAACTTCCTGACAGTAAGGGCAGGGGTTGGACTGGATGACCCTTGGGAGTCTCTTCCAACTCTAGGATTTTATATCAGGAGTAGGCAATATAGGTCTAATGGATATGCTTTTTCTCTCCCATCAACCATCTCATCCTAATCAAAGCCAACCCTTTTGGAATTCAAAAGTTTTGTCTTTTCTTCACTATCTGCCTCCATAAGAGAAGAGGAAGGGGAGGAAAGGACAGGGAGGGGACTTGGGTCAACCCCCTCCCTCTTGGCCCACCCACCTCACTCCGACCCATCAAGTTAGAAAGTGCCATTTTCTTCAATTTTTATTTCCCAAGTTAGAAAGTTTACCCATGCCTGGACTAGAACATGGAGCAACGGATTCCAATTGCAGGAAAAGATATTCCACCGAAACATTCTGAAAAAACTTATTGATGGTGGAATATGCTGCCTTGGAAGGTGGTGGAGTTTCCTTCTCTGGAGGTTTATAAGCAGCGGCTGGATGGCAATCTGTTGGGAGTGCTTTGATTTTATGTTCCTCCATGGCATGGAGTTCGAATAGATGATTGTTGAGGTCTCATAAAACACCATGATTTTATGTCAGATCTGTATTGTCTTGAATATATTCCTGAAACTATACGTACGGGGAATAGGGGTGGGTACGAGGAGCGATGGTTCGTTGCGTTCCTGTCTGCAACACATCCTGTGGCGTCATCATTACATAGAATTGCCCTACAGAAAGCAAGAGGGGAAAGAGATCAACCTGCTACAAGTGGATCCTGCAGGAAAATATTCAGCTCTGCACAATGATTTACCTAGGAAAGGAGTGGCCAACTGTGGGAGGCAAGGGGGCTGCATGAGCCCCCCAGGAAACCCCAGAGGGCTGCATCCCCCCATTGCAGCCACCACCATATAAAGCAATACCCCCCTTCAAAAGGACCTCAAATGCGCCCTAGACCATTAGGGGAATTCTTACCATGTTCTGGGGGTATTCCTGGGCCATTTTGGGTCCAGGAGAGGCCTTCATTAACTACAGGAAGGAAGCAGAAGTCCCTTCCTGTTTACTTCCTTCACAAAAAAATGCCTTTCCAAGGCACAACTTGATCTAGATCATACACATACACCCCTCAAAATGATAGAAATGCCCCCTCACAGACCTAAGGGTATATTTTCAAGTAAAAAGGCTCAAATGCAAGGAAAATGCCTTCCCAAGCCCACAGAGGTCATTCCGGGAAAATTAAAAAAACTGTACAAATTATGCATTTTTACACCTTTGGGGGGCATATAAACTTTTGTGGTATTAAAATGGGCTGGAGGGCAAAGATGCAGAACTTGGGGTTGGGAAATAGTTTTGATTATTTATTTATTTATTTATTTATTATATTTTGCATTAGGATCACAAATATGGCTGGAGAGGGGCAGCACTTTGCCTCGCCTGGACTACATCCACAGAGGATGCTGGAGCCAGCAACTCTGCAAAAGCCAGTATCTAACCAGGCTACTGGTCTAGCAAATAAAAGCAGAGAGATAGGACATTCTCTAGAGCAGTGGTTCTCAACCGTCCTAATGCCCTGACCCCTTAATACAGTTCCTCATGTTGTGGTGACCCCCAACCATAAAATTGTTTTTATTGCTACTTCATAACTGTAATTTTGCTACTGTTATGAATCGTAATGTAAATATCTGATATGCAGGATGTATTTTCATTCACTGGACAGAATTTGGTACAATTACCCGATACGCCCAAATTTGAATACTGGTGGGGTTGGGGGACTGATTTTGTCATTTGGAAGTTGTAGTTGCTGGGATTTATAGCTCACTTACAATCAATTAGCATTCTTAATTCCAGCAAAGATGGAATTAAACCAGACTTGGCACACAGAACTCCCATGACCAACAGAAAACACTGGAAGGGTTTGATGGGCATTGACCTTGAGTTTTGGAGTTGTAGTTCATCTATAACCAGAGAGCACTGTGGACTCAAATAGTGATGGATCTGGACCAAACTTGGCACAAATACTCAATATGCCCAAAGGTGAACAGTGGTAGAGTTTGGGGAAAATAGACCTTGACATTTGGGAGTTGTAGACATTTGGGATTTATAGTTCACCTGCAATCAAAGAGCATTCTGAACCCCACAAACAATAGAATTGGGTTAAACTTCCCACACAGAACCCCCATGACCAACAGAAAATACTGTGGGTTGTTGTAGGTTTTTTCGGGCTATATGGCCATGTTCTAGAGGCATTCTCTCCTATATGGCCTCTAGAACATGGACATATAGCAAAAAAAAAAAAAAACCCAAAAAAACCTACAACAACTCAGTGATTCCGGCCATGAAAGCCTTCGACAATACAGAAAATACTGTGTTTTCTGATGGTCTTTGGCAACCTCTCTGATACCCCCCACATGACCCCTCCCCCTCCGGTGTTCCAACCTCCAGGTTGAGAAACACTGCTCTAAAGCCAGGATGGGGAATAATAATAATAATAATAATAATAATAATAATAATTTTATTTCTTACCCGCCTCTCCTTGTATCTCGAAGCGGGTTACAACAGTGGTTCAGCAGATGTTGTTAGATCAGAAATTCTCATCATCCCACAACACTGGCTAGATCAGGCATGGGCAAACTTCATCCCTCCAGGTGTTTTGGACTTCAGTTATTAAAAGCCAGTAAGCTGGATGGGATATCTGGAAGTTGAAGTCCAAAACACCTGGAGGGATGAAGTTTGACCATGCCTGGGCCAGATTGTGGAGGGTTTAATGGGAGCTACAGGCCAACAAGACCCAAATGGCCAACAGCTAAACTCCCCTACTTCACCAAGCTCTGACTTCCTTACCTCCAGCCTGTGTCAGCGACTGATCTGTCGTCTGCACCGACACTGCAGTGGCGTCTCCCACCGTGGAAGCAGGGAAATACGCAAACCGTGCCTCCCCGCTGACGGTGTCTGCGGCTGGGCTCCCGCCATTGCTGAAGGGGTTCTGGATCACAGCCTGGCAAGATAGCAGTGTGGAACAACAACAAGAGAGTTGAAGCCAGGGCTTTCCAAACTTTTCTTTCTGGTATTTAGCTGTTTTAATGATATACTGTAATGATATACTGTATATATGTTTAGATGTTTTAATGATCCTCACTTCTGAAGGCCGGTGTTTTCAATACTGCCCTCTGGCGGATAAGGAGGAAACAACTTTGAAAACTGAAACTGACTCCCAACTGAGCCATCTTGAAAACTATTCTTCAATCTATTCTAGAAGGAGGAAGTGCTGGTGTGAGAGAAGGGAGGAAAGACATACACACTGCCATAGACAGTGAATGCTAACAGCAACAAGAAGCCACACGCCACTAACCACATCCTAGCGTGCAGCGCCTCCATGCCCCTCTATTCACCCTGGTCCAATAAAAGCAAACCACTCTGCAGAGATGAAGCAACTTCGGGCCATTTTGAGGGGAAATTGATAGGCAAAATCAGCATGTGTGAATCAGTCAAGGCTAGACATGCTTTGTTAGCATCTTGACGGTCCACCAGGGAAGGAGGACAACCAAACACTGCGTCCTTTCCCATTTTATTGAGCTCTTCCTCATTTTAACGGCTACAGATATCTTCTGTGGAAATCTGAGATTCATAGCTTTGGGGAGGCACCAGAACCCCAGCTGAGAATTTCAAACCTCCCTTGCTAAACTGCAAATTCCAAAATTTCCTGTCAAAATGGACCATTGGAGCACAGCTGTGCTGTGTGAAAGGGTGGTTTTAGCACCAAGCACCCAGAAGCCAAAGTTTCCAAAATAGAAATACTTTTTAAAACACTTTAAACATTTATCCAGCAAATAATCTGCTGTTGGAGTGGGCAAAGTGTGGCCCATGGGCTGTATGTGGCCCCCAAGAAAAGGCGAGGTCAGTTGTTTGGGAAAGCTGTGTAGGGCATGCAGTTCTGCCTTCTAAGAGAGAAAGGGGCTCAGAAGAAAAAACCGAAGGGTTCCCCTCTATCAGTGCTATTTCCTTAAGCTGGGGACTAAAGTGCAATAAGGCAATAATAAGAAATGCACTCTGCTGAGTGGAGCCAGCATGGTGTTTTGAGATAGTTCTAAACAACTGATTTTAAAGTAGATATAACAGAGTTTAGTGTTTGTGTATATTTATAGTTATTTTATGTCCCGGCATGGAATGCTTGCCGTATATATGTTGTGCTCCACCCTGAGTCCCCTTCGGAGTGAGAAAGGATATAAATGTTTCAAATAGATAGATAGACAGATAGAATAAGGTGGGCAATGGTAGAACCATCACTAAAATGCCAATCATGCTTTTCCCTGGTTGAAGGTGACACCTGCATCTCTCCAAATGTTCGCAGATTGTGCTATTCCCATAATTCTTCTTCATGGAAACTGCACATGATGAAAATTATAGCTTCGAAACATTTGGAGGACCATGTAGTTACTTCTGGTTTTGAGGCTTAGAGAGAACCAGCCCCAAAAGACCTGGGGTGAACTGAGGGACATGAAGCTTTTGTTAGCAAGATTCTCCATTTTGTTCTCATAAGTCTCGATTTTTTTTTACATGTTCATGGGGGATGTATTCCAGGACTTTGCTTAGATATGTGAAGCTGTAGGTAATAGCAAACCCTATTGAATAAATGACTTCCAGTGGAAGCATACAGGAGAGATGAATTGAAGAACCTAGGAAATGCCTAAAGAGGACATACCTTTAGGCCAATGGTTCTCAACCTGTGGGTCCCCAGATGTTTTGGCCTTCAACTCCCAGAAATTCCAACAGCTGGTAAACTGGCTGGGATTTTTGGGATTTGTGGGCCAAAACACTTGGGGACCCACAGGTTGAGAACCACTGCTTTAGGCACTGCTAGGTCCTTCAGTGTGAATCTATGGTCAACTCACCTGGAGGACCTAGAAAATGTCTAGAGGTCATACTCTGTAAAAGAAACTGTGGGTAGTGGTCCCGTGGATGGAAGGACATACTTTGCCCACTGATCTGAGGTCCTGAGGAGGTTGTTCTGAAGACAGGAAGTCTAAAGAACCACAATTTCCGATGCTGACTTAAAACAAACCAACAGTTCCCAAAGAAAGCTATTTTCTGGGTCTGATCAAGACCTTTCCTCACCTGAGCAACAGCTTGCTGGCCACTTGTAAACGCTGCAGTTGAGACCACACTAACTGCCCCCGTTGCATCTGTTTGTCCATCCAGCTGACTGTCTGTCACCTGAACTACTCTGTATGTCACCTGGGAGAGAAGGCAGAAAAGATCAGAGCAGTAGTGAGATCGGAGGCAAGGAGAAGGTGCTGGACTTGGCTCCAAAGAGCTGTCAAACTCTGGTGAACTCACATGAAGACCATTCAGAGGAGCAACCTAAAAGAAGAGTCTTCAGATATCTAAGCATAAGGTACAAATTAATTAACCAAAACAACCCCACAGTTGGAAGCCTCTGTATGTTAAGCTCTTGCCCCTCCTTCCAACGGATAATTCCAGAACTGGGTCTTTGTCAGTAAAAGCCAAACTTATTGAAGCAGTCTCCTACCTGTCCTCCATTGTTCTCTGTGCGAAACTGATACTGGATATTATGGTCTGAGAAGGCCGCTTGCTGGACGCTAGCGATGGCCACGGCCGTCTGTTCGTCTGCATTCGTGCCATCCCCTGGGAAAGAAAGCAAGCAGGTGAGTACTCTCAAAAAGTTCAGAAGAAAATCCATAAATTTGCATTTACCCCCAAAGCTTTTATTTTTCATGGGGAAACTAAAATAGATTGTGGAATACAGTATGACTCCCACCTCCCAAATCTACGTGACCAGTATGAGCAGTTTTGTCTATCAATTTCTGACAAAGTTTGGCCTCTCCAAAAATTTTCTAGTTCTTCCAGTTTTTGTTATTCTTAGGCTAGAAGTCCCTTCATTTCAATAGCGCAGTAGTTTCCAACCTTTTTTCTGACCAGGGACCACGTGACCAGGGTACCAAAAGGGTTACAAATCAGTTTTTGGTCAACTTTAGATTTGTCTTGGGGTGCTGATTCAGAAAACTGCATTGGATAGACCACATCAGCTCTAATTTCTGATACAAAACATACGTCATCCAATAATCGCCATCTGCTCGCCCACAGAAAACCATATTTAATAATCTAGAGCTGATGTGGTAGTAGTAATCTTTCATCGGTAGTCAGCCTCTCCCCTCCCAACATCCCCTTTGCCTCAGCACTATAAGAGGGTTTCACGGGACCAGTCACTCCCATTGCTATGTGGTTTCAAGGCAATGGTGTAGTAATGGTGAGGCCGCGGGCCTTATTTTCGTTCTTGTGGACCACTGGTTGGAAACCTGCCCATATCTATATTCATATCTATCTATCCACCCATTTGCATCCAGTTTTCGTAAAATGCTATGGGCAGTGGTGGTGGGGGTGTCTTTTAAAAAAAAAGAATTGAATTTAAATTAAGGAATAATGCCTCTTAGAGGTGCAATTCTCACCCACTACTTATAAACTTATATTTTTATGATGACATTTCAGAGGGATCACAGAGTCCTTCAGGCTTGTGGACTGTGAAATTCCCACCCTCAACTTAGGGCAGTGGCACACTTTTGAGATAATGCATCATTTTGTGACAAAATAATTCAGTTTTATTAGCAAACCAGCGGTTAAACCAACCCCTTATAAGATAAATGGACATAGAAATTGCAATAATGAAGTATATGGAACACAACACATCTCATGGAAGTTCCCTGCCTGTGGAACTCGCTCCCCAGCGAAATCAGGTCAACAACATCCCTCCTCGCCTTCAGGAGCAAATTGTAAACGTGGTTATGGGACCAGGCCTTTGGGTAGCTGGCAGATAATTGACAATGGTAATAATGATAATGTTATGGAAAATGGATTATGGACAGGCTTCCGATTGTGTTGTGCTTGCTGAATTTGTTTCTACATAAGGCTAGACAGCCAGTACTACTGCACTTTTTATAAATGAACTTTTTACTTTTAAACTAATTTTGAAATCAATTTACTATGTTTTTATATATATATTATGGTGTGTATTATTTATATGTAATGGCATCTAATTGTGTTGGATGTGAGCCACCCTGAGTCCCCCCAACCCCCCAGGGGTTGAGAAGGGCGGGGTACAAATGTTTGAAATAAATAATAATAATTTTAAAAATTATATGATTTGTAAAATAAGATCCATGTCCAAGATTTTGGTCATTTCTTATGTTCATACGACCTACCTCCACACTACAGCCAACCCACTAATGTGTCACAGCACACTTTTGCAAAGCTCTGGATTTGGGGTACAATAGACTTGCAACCTCTTTGTGAGCAACAATGACCTTCCTTGCGAATAAAAATCAACCGAATGCCATCTTCAGTGTATTAATAACAAAAGGTTCCTGCTTCACATTAAATTTCAGTGATGAATGGCAAGAGCTAGATGTGTCCATTCAACCCCAATGTGCAGCGTTAATGTGTGTGCATGCGGGGACAGTGGGCCATCAGAACAGAACAAAATCCACCCAAAGGGATCCAGACAGGAGAAAGCTAAGAGGACTCAGCTTTCGTTGACGCACAGAAACAGCATATGCCTTACTTATGGGGTGGAGCCCTTGCTGCAGCAATACCTCCCTGCGCAGGGGTTACCAGTTGCTCACGCAGGGCGGTTGGGCATTTCTGAGCCAGCCCAGGACCCCTCCTCACCTTCCTGCAGCTCGACTCCCTCTTCACTTTCTTGTCCTTTCTCGTGGCTGGAACAGAGAGGAAAGAGAAAGACATGGGTCACCAAGAAGGTCTCTGACTAGTGCTAGTGGTGATAGCTTGGCCTCAGCAAGCCCCTGACCCAGTGGAGACAAAAAACGACCCCCTCAGATCATTTTCTTGGAAAACATGACTTCAGGGTAATTCCTATTGAAAAATGAGACACTCTTGGACTTACAATAGGTCAGTGTAGGTGAAAAATACAGCACAATGGTACCTAAGCCAATGCACAAGGGACTATAAGATCCCCATAGAATCATAGAGTTGGACGAGACCTCATGGGCAATCCAATCCAACCCCATTCTGCCAAGAAGCAGGAAAATCGCATTCAAACCACCCCCGACAGATGGCCATCCAGGTCTCTCTTTAAAAGTTTGCAAAGAAGGAGCTTCCACCACACTCCGGGGCAGAGAGTTCCACTGCTGAACAGATCTCACAGTTAGGAAGTTCTTCCTCATGTTCAGGTGGAATCTCCTTTCTTGTAGTTTGAAGCCATTGTTCAGCATCCTAGTCTCCAGGTCAGCAGGAAACAAGTTTGCTCCCTCCTCCCTGTGACTTCCTCTCACATATTTATACATGGCTATCATATCTCCTCTTAGCCTTCGTTCGGCGTCCTAGTCTCCAGGGCAGCAGAAAACAAGCCTGCTCCGTCCTCCCTATGACTTCCACCCACATATTAATACATGGTCCGCCCCTAACATTGCCCAATCCTGCTTTATTAAAATAATGATAATAAAATAATAATAAAACTTTATTTCTAGACCACCGTCTCTCCCTGAAGAGATTCAGAGCGGTTTACACACACACAAAGACAAACATCCAATGCCTCAGGTGAGTACAAATGTATCAAAATAATACACAATAAAGCAACAGTGATAACAGTGAGCTTACGACGAAGAATTAAGCGTTGTGATGAAAAACAAAAACAATCCAGTAAGACATAGTTAACTAAAACATAAGTAAACATAAGCAATGTCGCGATCCTTTAATACAGTTCCTCATGTTGTGATGACCCCCAATCATAACATTGTTTTCGATGCTACTTCATAACTGTAATTTTGCTACTGTTATGCATCGTAACGTAAATATCTCATATGCAGGATGTATTTTCATTCACTCAACCAAATTTGGCACAAATACCCAATACATCCAAATTTGAATAAAAATGGGGTGGGGACTGATTTTGTCATTTGGGAGTTGAAGTTGCTGGGATCTATAGTTCACCTACAATCAAAGAGCATTCTGAATTCCACCAATGATGGAATTGAACCAAACTTGACACACAGAACTCCCATGACCAACAGAAAATACTGGAAGGGTTTGGTGGGCATTGACCTTGAGTTTTAGAGTTGTAGTTCATCTGCATCCAGAGAGCACTGTGGACTCAATCAGTGATGGATCTGGACCAAACTTGGCCCAAAGCTCAATATGCCCAAATGTGAACATTGGTGGAATTGGGGGAAAATAGACCTTGACATTTGGGAGTTGTAGTTGCTCAGATTTATAGTTCACCTATAATCAAAAAGCATTCTGAACCACATTAACGATTGAATTGTGCCAAACTTCTCACACAGAACCCCCATGACCAAAAGAAAAGACTGTGTTTTCCGATGGTCTTTGTCGACCCCACTGACACCCTCTCACGACCCACCCCCCCCCCCACGGTCCTGACCCCAAGGTTGAGAAAGGCTGTATTAAGGCCTTGTTTTTTTGTAAAGAGAGACGAAAGGAGCGTTGGCTCACACTACTTCCTGGTCCCCATCCAGTGTTCGACGACATCTGCACCAATGAGGACCAGACACTTTTTAATGGTACTTTTATTTACACTCTGAGCCTCAAACTACTCTTAGTGAAAAGCCAAGGCGCTTTTATTGCATGTGCCTAGAACTATTTTATGCTATTTATGAATGTATTTTAAAGTGTTATGCAACCACAAAGCCTGCCTGAACCGGCTTTGGCCGGGCTGTAAAGGAACGCATCATAAGGACCCATTAATAAACTCACACCAAGTTCTTGTCATGTGAGTTTCTGGACATGATCAGTAGGTGACTATGGGATGGTCTAGCATCTTGTTTACGAAGATTATATAAGACCTGTGTTTATTAGTTTAACTTGTCTCATCACTCTCGGATTGTGTAGCATGGGGATGGCAGCAGGCCGCTTTGACCAAAGGTTTGGGGCAACAGGGCCTCCACCCATCCAAGCTATACAACTGTTTCTTTTCTAATAGATTCAGTGTTTCTATTACAGCTCCATGTGAGAAGATAGGGCAGAGAAAGCTTACACCACAATCAAAGAATGGGACTCAAGGTAGTGAATGATAACATAGTCAAAGAAGGCAAATCCAATTGGGCGCATCTACACCAGTGGATCTCGACCTTTTTCTCAGCGCTTTAGTACTTACTTACTTAGGCTTTTTTTTTTTTTTTTTTGCAGATGGGTTGGTTGGTGACTGCTGAAAGAGCACTTCAGCCTTTTAATACCAAAAGGGTTAAGCATCAGTGTTTGGTTAATTTTAGATTCGGTTTGGTTATTTGGGGTTTTTATTCAGAAAATTGCATTGGATAGACCATATCAGCTCTACTTTCTGATACAGAACATATGCCATCCAGTAGTCGCCATCTGCTCGCCCACAGAAAACCATATTTAATAAGCCTCAGGGTTTTGGAGAGGCCAGTGGCTCTTGTTGCAACAGTATAGTAACAGTGAGGTCGCCAACCATATTTTAGTTCTTGCGGACCACTGGCCATCCACAGACCACAGGTTGGGAACCACTGATCTACACTATAGAAGTAATGCAGCTTGATGCCTAGTGAATTTCCAAAGCTCTATGCTATGGAATTTTGAGATTTGGAATTTGTTTAGGCACCACCGATTTGTCAGAGAAAGCTAAAGATGTTGTAAAATTACAACTCCTATGATTCCATAGCAGTTAACGTGAGGATGAGTAAAAATCAAAACACATGCATTTTTTTAAAAAAGCAAAAACAGGACACAAGCCATGTGGAATGACAAAAACTGAGCCAATATTCTTTATGCAGGTGACACAATTCCGTTCATGATACAGAATTTGGCTCCAGGCCCCAAATGGATCATTATTCCCCACTGTTTCTCTCACAGAATTCACACCCCTAGCTTTGTCTCCTGCTATGTCTCTCCTCCACTTGCATCTGTCTCTCCTCCACTACGTGCCATAAGAATGCCCTGCTTCGTACTTTCTTCCTGGATGAGTGACCCAAGCCTTTCTGAAAGGAAGAGATTCCAGCGCTGATGTCTGCCACAAGGTTAATATCCTCTTGCTTTCACAAGGAAGCCCCCAGCCTTCTGCGTAAAGCCGACTTCGGAGCTGGAAGGCATTCAGTTACTTTAATCCATTGCACTGGCAAAGGGAGATAAGGCTGCTATCTTGACAGGATGTTGGTGCAGAGATGAAGAGCAAGTGCTTGCCGCACCGAAAGGGAAGCAAAAGGGGAGAAAGAACTGTGCAGCGAACAATAACATTCAAGGCCCTAAACAGCTTGAAACTTCAAAACTTGGAGAATTTTCCCTATACAGTTGGCCCACCACATCTGCTGAGACCTCCATGAAAGTGTAAAATAAACATTACTATTTTTGTTAACTGAGAGAGCAACCCTCTAGGAATTACTAGGTCCTACTGTATGACCATGGTCAACGTCTCCTGGAATCTCAACCAAGAATCGTATTGAAAGATTTAGAGATTCCTAGAGAGCTGTTCCTGTGAACAAAAAAAGTTGATTACACAATCACTCTGGTGAACAACCTAGAGCAGTAGTTCTCAACCTATGGGTCCCCAGGTGTTTTGGCCTACAACTCCCAGAAATCCCAGCCAGTTTACCAGCAGTTAAGATTTCTGGGAGTTGAAGGCCAAAACATCTGGAGATCCACAGGTTGAGAACTACTGACCTAGAGATTCCTAAAGAGAACATGTTAATCAAATCCTTGAAACCCACAAAAGTCAAAAACACAAATATGGAGGGATAGTTATAGATGCCTTGCAGAGCATTGATACCTACCAAAGGTGTACTCTTCTGTGTCCTAGAAGTGGAGGCAATATAATGGAAAGGAACACATGAAGGGTGGTTTGGGGGGGGGGGGGCTGTGGCTCCTTTAATGGTAAAAGACCTTTCCTTTGAGCTCTGATTGTTGCCCACACCGATTTCTTTTCAACCCCAGGATTTTTATGGAAGTCTTCATTGCCAAATATACATTTAAGCATCTTAATTTTAAATGTGCCTTTTCTGGTAATTTCCAACTTACAAGGAACATAAGATGAAGCTATCCCAAGGTTTTCTTGACATGACTTTGTTTGTCTTTGCTTTCCCTTGGATTGAGAAAGTATGACTTTTACAAAGTCACCAGTGGGTTTCCACAGCCGGATAGAGGTTTCAACCTTGGTCTCCTGGTGTTTTAGTCTACACCAGGGGTCCTCAAACTTTTTAAACAGAGGGCCAGGTCACAGTCCCTCAAACTGTTGGAGGGTTGGATTATAATTTGGAGAAAAAAACATGAATGAATTCCTATGCACACTGCACATTTCTTATTTGTAGTGCAAAAGGCACTTTAAAACAATACAATAATTAAAAAGAAGAACAATTTTAACAACTATAAACTTATGAGTATTTCAGTGGGAAATGTGGGCCTGCTTTTGGCTGATGAGACAGGATTGTTGTTATTGTTGTGTTCTTTCAAGTCATTTCAGACTTAGGTTAACCCTGAACAAGGGCCGGGTAAATGACCTTGAAGGGCCATATCTGGCCCTTGAGTTTTAGTTTGAGGACCCCTGGTCTACACCACATACCACTACACCACACTGGCTCTATAAGCATATGTAAAAATAAAATATTCTTCCCTCTTTGAGCCCTTTGAAATTGTTTTAACCTGTTTGAATTGCTTAATTCAAAGGCAAACCTTAGAGTTGTCATCAGTCAAAAATGACTTGAAGGCACATCAGCACAAAACATATTTTAGTAATCTCAATCCAATTATTTTAGTCAGATTTTAAGAGTTTTTAATTGATTTAATATGTTAAATGTGTTAAATGCATTATGTCATGTTCATTTAAGCTGTTTTTCTATTTATTATACGTTTCACTGGAATTGAATGTTTGCCATATTGTTGTAAGCCATCGTGAGTACCCTTGGGGAGATAGGGCGGGCTATAAATAAAGATAATGATGATGATTATTATTACACAAATAAACATGAGTTTAGAAGTCTCCTTTCTTGCAAGTACAGCGCTGAACAACTTGATGCTTTCAGTCCAACACTAATCAGTTCTTAATCTTTTTACCCTGGAGTAAGCCTTGAAATAATTCTCAGGGAATCCCTGCATAAAAATCATAACATGGCTCTTTTATGCACACTCTCAATATCCACGGTCTCACTTACACATGCTCCCAAAAATATTCCCTCCTAGAAATGTTTGTTGGCCTCCCTAGATCCTCCAATGCTATTCTATAATATACTCCAGGCCAAGTATGTTCAGTATGTAGGGTTTGCTATTATATGCAACCACAAGTATCAGGACCTTAGAATATATCCTGCACTGAATGAAACCTATAGGTGGTGTCAGGAGTGTGAAACTCGTTTTCACTGAGGACCACATCAGCCTTAAGGTTGCCTTCAAAGGGCCACTGAATTCATGGATGTGACAAATAATAATAATAATAATAATAGACACAAAAGCACAGTATGTCACAGCAAACGAGATCTATATGCTGGATTTCCTATCATAAAATCACAAGTCGAACACTTCCCAAGCAATTATTATTATTATTATTATTATTATTATTATGGTTCTTCTCTTAACAGACACTCAAGATGGGAAACAGTGCTAAAAACAGTGCACTCTGACTGGCTTTAGTCACTACTTCACAATGCCACCTGGGCATCCTTTCTTTTATGCCTATGAATCTGCTGACAAATCTGGGATCTCCCTGCCTCCTATCTATTTGTAGACTGTGAAGTTTAGGGGCATTCCAGTATTTATTAATTGACTACAGGGAGGAAGGATGGGACAGGGCAACCTGCTTTCTGCCCTATACCGCCACCTAGACCCTAAGAAAATAGGGATGTGTATGTGTGCAACTCCATTACCTCTTGGCTTACCTACAGATTTAGAGGCATATGTGAATTATTATTATTTGAAACATAACAAGGTTAGTCACAGCTATCAAGATCACTCTGCTTTATTATATTATTAGAAACATAACAAGATGAGTCCACAGCAGACACTCTGCTGGCTGTTGTATTGGATCACATGTAGGACACTTCCCAAGTGTCTAGGACCGTGTGACGTATCGGCGAATAATGAGCGCAGATCCCAGTAAGGTGGCCTTCAGCAGCCTTATTATAATTATATTTTTATTATTTTATTATAATTATTATTTTATTATTTTATTTTTATTAATATTTATTATTATTATTATTGTTATTGTAAGTAAGAGCATGGTCCAGAGTGACTCCCAGGTATTTGGGTGCGCTGCAATGCTCCAGTGGGATTCCTTCCCAGGTGGTCCTCAGAGCTCGGGATGCTTGTCTGTTCTTGAGATGAAAAGCACATGTCTGTGTTTTAGATGGGTTGGGGATCAGCTGGTTTTCCCTGTAATAGGCAGTAAGAGCACCTAGAGCTTCGGAGAGCTTCTGTTCTACCATCTCAAAGCTCCCTGCTTGAGCAGTAATGGCACGATCATCAGCATAGATGAAACTCTCTGTCCCTTCTGGCAGTGGCTGGTCATTTGTGTAGATGTTGAACATGGATGGAGGAAGCACGCTCCCCTGAGGCAGGCCATTCTTCTGTTTCTGCCATCTACTTCTCTGGCCCTGGAACTCAACAAAAAAGCTCCTGTTTTGTAGCAGGTTTCCTATGAGACGGGTGAAGACATCTGCCCTTGCGCTATGCTACTCTGCTGCTGAGTATGCATGCCCAGTGTGGAACACATCTCACCACACTAAAACAGTAGACGTGGCTCTTAATGAGACATGCCGCATTATCACGGGGTGTCTGTGCCCTATGGAGAAATTACACTGCCTAGCAGATACTGCACCACCTGACATCCGCCGGGAAGTATCAGCCAATAGTGAAAGGACCAAGGCAGAGACATCTCCAGCTCATCCCCTGTTTGGGTATCAGCCAGCATGTCAACGACTTAAATCAAGAAATAGTTTTCTAAGATCTACAGAGACACTCGCTGGAACACCTCAGCAAGCGAGAGTCCAAAAGTGGCAGGCTCAAACCCAGAACCTCAACCAATAGCTGATACCAAATGAGAGAATTCCCCCTGGGCACACAGAAGACTGGGCAACTTGGAAGGCGCTGAACACACTGCGCTCTGGTACCACAAGATGCAGAGCCAACCTCAAGAAATGGGGCCACAAAGTGGAATCCTCGGCATGCGAGTGTGGAGAAGAGCAAGCCACAGAGCACCTGCTGCAATGCACCCTGAGCCCTGCCACATGCACAATGGAGGACCTTCTTGCAGCAATACCAGAAGCACTTTAAGCGGCCAGATACTGGTCAAAGGACATTTAACCAACTACCAAACTTGCAAATTTTGTGTTTTGTCTGTCTGTTTTGTTCTGTTAGAGATGTAATACAATTGACTGGTTGCCCTGACACGACAAATAAATAATAATAATAATAATTATTATTATTATTTGTCCGGAAACAAGAGTCGCCCATTAATACTACTTTATAAAAAAAAAATCCATTTGCATTCCGTGTTTCTTCTCAGTGAGTCCAAAGAAGCATGCATCACTTTCCTCCTTCCCTAAAAGGCAAAAGGTTTCTCCTTGACATTAAGTATAGTCGTGTCTGATTAGACTTAATGGGGGGTGGTTCTCATCTCCATTTCAAAGCTGAAGAGCCGGCATTGTCTGTAGACGCCTCCAAGGTCATGTGGCTGACATGACTGCATGGAGCACCACTGGGCCTAACTGCGAGCGAGCTCCCGCTATTAGGCCCAGCTTCTGCAAATCTAGCAATTTGCAAACATGCAAATGTGAGTAAATCAGTAGATACCGCCTTGGTGGGAAGGCTGGCCACATGACCTTGGAGGTGTATACGGACAACGCCGGCTCTTCAGCTTAGAAACAGATATGAGAACCACAACCCCCGCCCCCCGAGTCAGACACAACTAGACTTAATGTCAGAGGCGTATACGGACAACACTGGCTCTTTTGGTTTAGAAATTGAGATGAGCACCACCCCTCAGAGTCCGACACAACTAAACCTTTACCTTTTACTAGGCAGATGGATGGGAACTGTAATACCCAAACTCTGGAGTGCCCAAAAGGGCCCCTTTAAGGCTCTTACTGTCTTCTCTTGGGACTCTCAAGTTTTTTCACCAATCCAACAATATGCCAAAATAGGACACACTATTTCAGAAACCCAACTGATTTGGCTTGAACTAGAACAGGGACACAGTGGGAAGAAAGATGTCAGACTTTTATTAGCACTTGGTACACACAGCAGGGATCTAATTATTCATAAAGCCAGAGAGCAGAGATATGGGGAGAGAAAGATTCCCTTTTTCTGCTTTATAACAAGACAGGTCAACTCTGGTATATGACCAGCTTGGCACTGGCCATCCTCTTTCTTTCTTTGTCAGTCCTATATTTAGACTAAAATAATTAGTTGCCTCAAATAAATCAAGGATGCTGCCACAATACAAAAAAAAAAATAACTTTTTAATGTGTCAGTATGAGAGTCAGCATGATGCAGTCATCTGAGTGTTGGACTGGGATTCTGGAAACTGGGGTTCCAGCCTCTACTCATTCAGGGTTACTCACTGGATGACCTTGGGCAAGTCTCTCTCAGCCTCGGAGGAAGGCAAAGGCAAACACTCTCTTGCCTGAAAACCCTATGAGAGATAGGATTGCCATGAGTCAGAAATGACCTGAAGGCATGCAATAACAAAATGTACTTTTAATTGCAGCAATGTGGACAGCGGCATGGGAGATTTGGGGCTCATAATGTGCCAGCAGAATTGGAGGAATCCAGAGAACGTTGTATTTTCGATTGGCATTCCAGCACAGGCAACAAGACCTACGAGGATCCTCTTTTCCATGCTGCCACACCTTTTCTTCTCACTTCCCATCCCATTATCCAAAAGAACTACAGATCACCCCACAGAGATGCAAAGGCTTGTTTTGCAATTAGGCTGGTAAGTGTAGGGCAGGGCTGTCAACCCATTTTCATCAAGGGCCGCACCTTCAAAAGGCCGTTGAATCCGTGAACTGAGAATCTATGCATTTTTACCCAGTTTGGGTCCCCAGATGTTACTGAACGACAATTCTTATCATTTTTTATTATCCGCTATGTGGAGAGGGGATAATGGGAATTGCAACCCAATATAACTTGTGGCTCTGAGGCTGGGGAAAGGTTGAAGGACATTTTAAAGTCAGACATCATATCCACAAGCCTTGTATATTATTTATAATATTATAATGTAATACAATATAATACTACTAATATATTATAATTATATATTTTATATGACATGTAATATTACTAATATTACAATATAATGGTATAGTACAATATAGTAATATATAATACTGATATTATACATGCTAATAATATAATGTATGTATATCTCTTGTAAGCTGCTCTGAGTCCCCTTCGGGGTGAGAAGGGCGGCATATAAATGTTGTAAATAAACAAATAAACCAATATATAAATCCAAACCCCACTATCCTGACTAAACTGTATCACAACTCCCATCAGCTCGCGTCAAAATGTCCAATGATGAGGAATACAGGAGTTGTGGTCCAGCATCTAGAGGGCCACATAAAATGACTTGGCAAATCGGGTCAGCCTCTGGGACTTGCGCTTGTACATATGTGGTGTAGAGTGTTCAACCTTAATCTAGCGGATAAAACCACTAGAATAAGTACCGTATATACTCGAGTATAAGCCGAGATTTTTTAGGCTGAAAAAGCCCCCCTTGGCTTCTATTCAAGTCAAAGTTATTTATTATTTTACACTGTTATCATTATTATTTGTATTACATCTCTTATTTTATTCTATTTACTATTATTACATTTATATTATTTTACTCTATTATTTTATTACATGTATTATTATTATTATTGGTCATGTCAGGAGCAACCTGAGAAACTGCAAGTCGCTTCTGGTGTCAAAGAATTGGCCATCTGCAAAGATGTTGTCCAGGGGACCCATGTTTTGATGGTTTACCATCCTCGTGGGAGGGTTCTCTCATGTCATTTCAGCTCTTTTCCGGCACGGTTTGTAGGTGGCTGCGGTGTACGATTGGATGGGAAACTTAATAGATCAAAATACAAGTGCAATGAAAAGAAGTGATGTGTTCATAGTGGAAAAAAGCTATCCTAAAGATTCTTAAACCACAATAATGCTTACATTCCTGCACACAGAAATGGAGCACATCAAGGATCGGTAATGTTACATTTCTCGATACAGGGTGTTTCAATCTGTCCTTTCAGAGCTGGACAAATGAGAAGGAATATTCAAATACAACGCCTCTAATTTCAAGCAGACCAGTCCCTCTCAATTATGCTGAATTCACAAATTGAGCCTGAAGCTAAGGCGATACACAATGCAGCAACCAGCCAGGCTTTGAAGCTGCAAGGCCACTCAATACTAATCAAAGTGGCCAACTGCAATATTTTCACCTGCCTCAAGCAGACAAGAGTTCTTCCTCCCACCCTGGACAATCCACCGATATATAAACCTCATTTGCCTAGTTTCCAATATACCTCACAACCTCTGAGGATGACTCCCATTGATGTGGGTGAAACATCAGGAGAGAGTGCTGTTGGAACATGGGCATACAGCCTGGAAAACACACAGCAACCCAGTGATTCTGGCCATGAAAGCCTTTGACACCACACATTGTTGCTCAGAAATTATGGGAAATGAAGTCAAAAACACCTGGAAGATGAAAGTTTGGGAAATGTTCCTGACCTGCCACTCCCATTACTTGTGGCTAAGGAGACTGTAGCTGGCGAGGTTTTCACCCTTGTTTATTTAGGGCCAAAACATCACGATCCCATCTGATCATTGAAGTTAAGCACAGTCAGGCCTACTTAGTATGTGGATGAATCCCAGATGCTGTAAGATATAGTTCAGAGCAAAGTAATGGCAACTACCTCTCAGTATATCTTGCCGATGAAAGCTCTACAAAATTAATGGCATCGCCCTAAGTTGACAAGCAAATTGAAGCCACATACACATACACATATACTTACACAGTGGAAAACTCCCAAGTTGTTAACACAATAATGGCTCGCCTGCTCTCAAAAGAGTAGCTCAGCTTTGCTAACTCCACACATTTGCTGGCCCGTCACAGATTTAATTAGGCCAAACTATAACTATGTTTCTTGTTTACAACATCCCCATCATGCAAACAGGAGGAGGGGGAGAGATGCAATTTCTCGCCTCGATTATGACATATCCCCAGCCGGGCCCACAACAGGCAATTGGGCCACTATGAAAAGGAAAGAAGACTTTTAGGGGGAATGTCGGGTTGCAACTCTCAGGCTGGGTTTACACTGCCATAGAATCCAGTTTCCAAATCCAGATTATGCACTTTGAACTGGATTATATGAGTCTGCACTGCCATATAATGCAGTTCAATCGCCCTTCATCCGAGAATGCGCTAGGCGATTTACAGATAATTGTAAAAGATAAAATACATGTCATTTATGTGTATGTCTTAATGTGTGTTACTTTAACTACCATATGTTACAGCCCACCTCGAGGCTTAAGAAGAGGCCGCCAGTAAAATAATAATAATAATAATAATAATAACAACAACAACAACAACAACAACGTGTCCATGGTGATATTACTGTATTATTATAATTATTATCACTATATTAATGTTATTACATTTTTGTTGTTGTTGTTATTCCTGCAGTACTCCTCTCTCGAAACAAACTATGGGCAGGATTAATACTGTTCAACACCACTTCAACTGCCATGGCTGACTGGGAATCCTGAGAGTTGTAGTTGTGGCCTGCCTCAAGCCTTAAGTAGAGGCAGTTAGCAAAATAATAATAATAATAATAATAATACAACAACAACAACAATACAGCCAGCAGAGTGTCAGCTGTGTACTCATCTTGTTGTGTTTCTAATAATAATAATAATAATAATAATAATAATAATAATACGTGTGCATAAAGATTATATTATTATTTAATACATTATTATAATATTATTACTATACTTATTATTCCTATTCTACTGTTTTCCCTAATCAAATTAAGGACACGTCTACATTACAGAGGAGCAGTGTAGGAATAACAATAATAATATAATAGAGTGATAATAGTAATATAATAACACTATATCCATGCACACATTATTAATGCAGTTTGACACAACTTCAACTGCAATGGCTCACTGCTAGGGAATCCTGGGAGTTGTAGTTGTGACCTGCCTCGAGGCTTAAGTAGTGGCAGGTAGTAAAATAACAATTATAATTATGTGTGCATGAAGATAATATTATTACATAATATATTATTATGTATGATTATTATTTCTGCCCAACTGCTTTCCCTAATCAAACTCAGGGCACATCTACATTGCAGGATTAATGCAGTTCAACACAACTTTGACCGCAAGGTCTCACTGCTAGGGAATCCTGGGAGTTGTAGTTGTGGCCTGCCTCAAGTTTTATATCCATGCACACGTTATTAATGCAGTTCAACACAACTTTCACAGCAAGGCTGACTGCTAGGAAATCCTGGGAGTTGTAGTTTACCGATCCCCTGGTATTCTTGGGCAGAGGAGGCTAAAGGCCTTGCAAAACTATACTCCCTAGAATGCAAACTGAGGCAGGGCAGGGAAAGTGTTGACAAAGTGATTCAAATCCCTACAGTGTAGACGCAGAATTATATCCTCTTCCCTTCTGGAGATTCCCCTATTTGGGGACCTCCTCTGTCTGTTTACACCAGGGATGAGCCAACTTGGGCCTTCCTTCCCGGTGTTTTGGACTTCAACTCCTACCATCCCTAACAGCCTCAGGCCCCTTCCTTTCCCCTTTCACAACTACAACTCCCAGGATTCCCTAGCAGTGAGCCATTGCCATTAACATTGTGTCAAACTACATTAATGATGTGTCCTTAGTTTGATTAGGGAAAACAGTAGAGCAGGAATAATAATAATATAAAATATCTTATATTACAATATAATATTATCTTCATGCACACACATTATTATTATTATTATTATTATTATTATTATTTTGCTAACCGCCTCTACTTAAGGCTCGAGGCAGGCCACAACTACAACTCCCACGATTCTCTAGCAGTGAGCCATTGTAGTTAAAGTTGTGTCAAACTGCAGTAATCCTACACTATAGAGAGGGGAAAGGAAGGGGCCTGAGGCTGTTAGGCTGGTAGGAATGGTGGGAGTTGTAATCCAAAACACTTGGAAGGGAATGCTTAAGCAGCTGAAGGGGGAAAGGAAGGGGCCTGGGGCTGTTAAGCTGGCAGGAATGGTGGGAACTGAAGTCCAAAACACCTGGAAGGGGAGGCTTAAGCAAATGAAGGGGGAAAGGAAGGGGCCTGAGGCTGTTGGGCTGGTAGGAATGGTGGGAGTTGTAGTCCAAAACACTTGGAAGGGAAAGCTTAAGCAGCTGCAGAAGGAAAGGAAGGAGCCTGAGGTTGTTGGGCTGCTAGGAATGGTGGGAGTTGAAGTCCAAAACACCTGGAAAGGAAGGCTTAAGCAGCTGAAGGGGGAAAGGAAGGGGCCTGAGGCTGTTAGGCTGGTAGGAACTGTGGGAGTTGTAGTCCAAAATACCTGGAAGGGAATGCTTAAGCAGCTGAAGGGGGAAAGGAAGGGGTCTGAGGCTGTTAGGCTGCTAGGAATGGTGGGAATTGAAGTTCAAAACACTTGCAAGGGAAGTCTTAAGCAACTGAAGGGGAAAAGGAGGCTGTCAGGCTGGTAGGAATGGTGGGAGTTGTAGTCCAAAACACTTGGAAGGGAATACTTAAGCAACTGAGGAAGGAAAGGACAGGGCCTGAGACTGTGAGGCTGGTAGGAATGGTGGGAGTTGTAGTCCAAAACACTTGCAAGGGAATACTCAAGGAACTGAAGAGGGAAAGGACGGGGCCCGAGGCTGTTAGGAATGATGGGAGTTGTGGTCCAAAACACCTAGAAGGGAAGGCCCAAGTTGGCCCTTGCTTTCCTTTTGACACTTCTTAACCTTGGGAAGGATTGGGAGAAGGGGACTTTATGGGAAAGGAAGGAAACAAGAGACTCCCTTCCTTCTTTCCTTCCTCTCTCTCCTTCCTCCTTTCCCCCGCTCGCCCCCTTCTCCCTCCTGGGCCTCGTCCTCCATTTTGTTCGGTGCAAGAGGCGCCAGAGGAGGCGGATCATGGCTCCCTTTCCGCCTCCTTCCCTCCCTGCCGAGGCCTAGGCCCAGGCGGAGAGGCCTGCCAGGGGATCCCCTAGACTAGAGGGTGGGGGAAGCGCCTTACCTGGCAGCGGCGGCGTTGGCGGCGGCGGCGTTGGCTGTGTCCAGGCCGGGATCGAGCATGTCCATGGAGGGGGGAAGGGGGGAAGGGGGGAGGGGAGAGGGAAGGGGAGAGGGAGAGGGAGGAGAGGAGAGGAGGGGGGAAAGAGGCGCCCGGCCCGGCTCCCCTGCTCTCTCTCTCTCTCTCTCTCTCTCCTTTCCCCCCTCACGCCGGGTGGAGGCAAGGGGAGAAGAAGGGACGCGGCGCAGACACGGGAGCCGAGGCGCTGATCACGGGGACAAACACTCGGGTCATGTGAGGAGGAAAGAGCGAGCCTGTGGTTCCTCGCCTCCCAGCTGGGAGCCCGGGACACGTGAGAGAGAGGCAATGGAGGCAGGCAGGCAGGCAGGCAGGCAGGCGAGCGAGAGAGCGAGAAGGAGCAGGAGAAGAAGGGAGGCGGACAAAAGGCCCGGGCCTTTGCACAACAGCAGCAGCGGCAGCGGGTGGAACGTTGCAGCAATCCGGCGGCAGCAGCAGCAGCAGCAGCAAGGGGAGGGGATAGAACGTTGCGACGGTGCGGGGCGGGGGAAAGGGAGGAGGGGATTGGCCGGGACCCGGCAGGGAATGGAACGTTGCGGGACGCGGCGTTCGATCCGGCGCGGCGGGGGCTCCCCTGGAACGTTGCAGCCGCCGCGGCGGGCAAGACACGCGTCGTCGGATTGCACGTGTGAACGCGTCTATTTTTTTTGCTTTTTATTTATATTTATATTATATTTAATTTAAATATAAATGTGTGTATATATATGTGTGTATATTATTTATATTTATTTATATTTAATTTAAATATAAACGTGTGTGTATATATATGTGTGTGTGTATTATTTATATTTATTTATATTTATATTATATTTAATTTAAATATAAGTGTGTGTGTGTGTGTGTGATAAATAGATGGATGGAGTTCTATGGAAGAGGTTCCCAAAGGCCATTTAGTTATATTTATATTACATGTGTGTGTGTATATTATTTATATTTATTTATATTTATTTATATTTAATTTAAATATAAATGTGTGTATAAATATATTTATATTTTTATTTATGTTATATTTAATTTAAATATGTATATGTGTGTGTGTATTTTTTATATTTATGTATTTTTTATATTTATGTATTTTTATTTATATTATATTTAATTTAAATATAAGTGTGTGTGTGTGTGTGTGTATGTGATAAATAGATGGATGGAATCCTATGGAAGAGGTTCCCAAAGGCCATTTAGTTATATTTATATTACATGTGTGTGTGTGTGTATCATTTATATTTATTTAATTTTATTTATATTACATTTAATTTAAATATAAATGTTTGTGTGAGTGGGTGTGTGTGTATGATAGATAGATAGATAGATAGATACAGTCCTATGGAAGAGATTCCCAAAGGCCATTTATTTATATTTATATTACATATATGTATGTGTGTGTGTATTATTTATATTTATTTATTTGTATTTATATTATATTTAATTTAAATATAAATATATGTGTGTGTGTGTGTATATATATATATAATTTAAATATAAATGTGTGTGTGTATATATGTTGTTGTTCATTCGTTCAGTCGTCTCCGACTCTTCGTGACCTCATGGACCAGAGCTCCCTGTCGGCCGTCACCACCCCCAGCTCCTTCAAGGTCAGTCCAGTCACTTCAAGGATGCCATCCATCCATCTTGCCCTTGGTTGGCCCCTCATCCTTTTACCTTCCACTTTCCCCAGCATAATTGTCTTCTCTAGGCTTTGCTGTCTCCTCATGATGTGGCCAAAGTACTTCAACTTTGTCTCTAGTGTCCTTCCCTCCAATGAGCAGCCGGGCTTTATTTCCTGGAGGATGGACTGGTTGGATCTTCTCGCAGTCCAAGGCACTCTCAGAACTTTCCTCCAGCACCACAGCTCAAAAGCATCCATCTTCCTTCGCTCAGCCTTCCCTAAGGTCCAGCTCTCACATCCGTAGGTGACTACGGGGAGTACCATGGCTTTGACTATGCGGATCTTTGTTGTGTGTATATATGTGTGTGTCATTTACATTTATTTATATTTATATTATATTTAATGTAAATATAAGTGTGTGTGTGTATGTATGATAGATGGATGGAGTCCTATGGAAGGGGTTCCCAAAGGCCGTTTATTCATATTTATGTTACATATGTGTGTGTGTGTGTGTGTGTGTGCGTGTACATTATTTATATTTATTTATTTTTATTTATATAATATTTAATAATTTAAATATATGTGTGTGTATGTGTGTGTCTATATATATTTGTGATAGATGGGTGGGTGGAGTCCCATAGAAGAGGCTCCCGAACACCATTTATTTATATTATATCATATTATATTATATATATAACTTATATTATCTATCTGTAGATAGATATATGATAGATAGATGGATAGATGATGGAGCCCTATGGAAGAAGCTCCCATTTTTATTTATATTATATTTATATGTAATATTTATATATTTATAAATATAAATGTGTGTGTGTGTGTCTATATATATGTGTGTGTGTGTGTGTGTATGATGGATGGATGCCTATGGAAGAGGTTCCCAAAGGCCATTTATTTATATTTATATTATACATACACACACACACATATATATGTAGAAATATAAATTTATAAATATATAGATATTTATATTTATTTATATTATCTACCCATATATAGATAGATGATGGATGGAGTCGTATGGAAGAGGTTCCCAAAGGCCATTTATTTATATTATACACACACACTTATATAATATTTATATATATAGAAATATAAAATTATAAATATAAAGATATTTATATTTGTTTATATTATCTACCCATAGATAGATAGATAGTTGATAGATAGATGGATGGAGTCCTGATAGATAGATAGATAGATAGATAGATAGTAGGCCTGGGTAACAACGGAAAAATTTGTTTCTAAAATCGATTCGTTTTTTGGGGGTTTTTGCGTTTCGTTATTTAAAATAATTACAAAATTTTCCTTTAAAAAAGTTTGATATTTACGAAATTTCGTTAATATTAACGAATCGATTCGTTAATGGCGGACGTGATTGCGGAATATGCTAAAAAAAACCTCCAAACGGGACAGGGGGAACTTCTGAAGCTTCCCTCTCCCTCTGTTGTTGACTGTTGGTGTGATAAAACAAACAACAACTATATTATATTATATTATATTATAATATATTATATTATATTGTATTATATATTATTATATAATATTATTATATTACATTATTGTATATTATATTATATTATATATTATTATATAATTGTCTTTTTTTAGATTCACCACATTTGCCTATTGAAATAGTTCCCTTCAATATTATTATAATATTATTATATTATATTATTGTATATTATATTATATTATTATAATATTATTATTATATTATATTATTATTGTATATTATATATTATATTATATATTATAATATATTATACATATTATATTATATTATATATTATTATATAATATTATTATAATATTATATTATATTATATATTATTATATTATTATTATAACAACAGAAATAGCTAGTAGCACTTAATTTAGTGATCTACTTCTAGTATCAAGAACTAAAGTCTGTAGCAAATTGCTGTGCCAAAAACATAATTTAGCAAATAATCCAGATTATCCTGGTATATAATCTGGGATAAGAGCAGTTCAAGCAAACTGCTTCAGAATCACAGGGTTAGAAAACATTGGGTGGAAGCAAGGAAAAGTGTTCTCAAAAAACTGTCCCAAGCCCATAGCATGCCCAAAAGCAGAAGATTAAGTCAGAATGAAATGTCCATCCAAAAACAATCCGATGTAAGAATCCAGTCTTTAAACCGCTTTGAAACGGCTTGTCTCAACCCAGCTAAAAGTCTTCCTTGGCCAGCAGCTTAAAAGTATTCTAATATAATATAATATAATATAATTATTATTAAGAATGGATGGACACCTGTCAGGGGTGCTTTAATATACAATTATATTAATATAATACAATATACAATAATAATATAATATAATATAGTAATATAATATATAATAACATAATATAATATACAATAATAATATATTGTAATAATATAATATAGTATATTATTATTGTATATTATATTATATTATTATTATTATATTACATTAAACCGTTTCAAACCGGTATAAAGACTGGATTCTTACTTCGGATTGTTTTTGGATGTTTCCTTCTGACTTAATCTTCTGCTTTTGGACATGCTGTGGTCTTGGGACATATTATATAGATATATGATATATTATAATATAATATATACAATTATAATATAATTATAATATAATATAATAATACACAATTATAACATATAATATAATATAATATAATGATATAATATACAATAATAATATAATACAGTAATATAATATATAATAACATAATATAATATACAATAATATTATATTATTATTGTATATTATATTATATATAATATATTATAATATATAGTATATTATATATTATTATACTATATTATAATTAAGCTGTTCCTCCTAATCCTCCTCCTCCTCCTGATTCTTCTCCTCCAGCTGGCTGCAGGATTCTGAGTTATATGGCTGTGTGGAAAGCTGGGTTATGTGAGGCCACACTGCCATATAATCCAGTTTAAAGCATGTTTTGGGGGATTTTGTGCTTTGAGATTCTGAGTTATATGGCTGTGTGGAAAAAGCTGGGTTATGTGAGGCCACACTGCCATATAATCCAGTTTAAAGCACGTTTTGGGGGATTTTGTGCTTTGAGATTCTGAGTTATATGGCTGTGTGGAAAAAGCTGGGTTATGTGAGGCCACACTGCCATATAATCCAGTTTAAAGCATGTTTTGGGGGATTTTGTGCTTTGAGATTCTGAGTTATATGGCTGTGTGGAAAAAGCTGGGTTATGTGAGGCCACACTGCCATATAATCCAGTTTAAAGCACGTTTTGGGGGATTTTGTGCTTTGAGATTCTGAGTTATATGGCTGTGTGGAAAAAGCTGGGTTATGTGAGGCCACACTGCCATATAATCCAGTTTAAAGCACGTTTTGGGGGATTTTCTGCTTTGAGATTCTGAGTTATATGGCTGTGTGGAAAGCTGGGTTATATGAGGCCACATTCCTGATAGTTCGGCTGATCGGCTGATCAGTAAACATATTCATGAATTTCCTGCTGTTATATTAAGACTCCTACCCATGCTGTGACAGTAATCTCCCCCCCCCCCCCCCGTTTAAAAAGTTTGAAGACCCCTGATATATAGTAATAAATAATAGTTTGAAGCTGCTGGCCAGGAAGGCAGCATGAGGAAAGAGGAGGGAAGCAGCAGAGCAAAGGTGGCTGGCAGGAGGGGAGAGACTGGAAGTGGGGCAAATGCACGGCTTGCTAGCTTGCTACCGGGGAGGGAAACACGGTGCTTGGGAGCGCTGGATTGGCTCCCGGTGCACCCAGCATCCTCCATCCTTAAACGTCATTTCCGAAATGGGCGGAAGCTCGTAAAAAAGATAGAGGATGCCGTTTCGATATTTAAAAACACTTCCGGGTTTGAAAATAAGTTTTGTAATCGTTTTGTAAATGTTAAAAATAACGAATAATTAACGAATTACAAAATTAACGAACGAAACCGCCCAGCCCTAATAGATAGATGGATGGATGGATTGAGTCCTATGGAAGAGGTTCCCAAAGGCCATTTATTTATATTATATATATATACACACACACACATAATGTATATATATATATAGAAATATAAATTTATAAATATAAAGATATTTATATTTATTTGTATTATCTACCCATAGATAGATGATAGATGGATGGAGTCCTATGGAAGAGGTTCCCAAAGGCCATTTATTTATATTAATATTACATATATATGTGGGGCATATTGAGTATTCTTGCCAAGTTTGGTCCAGATCCATCATTGTTTGAGTCCACAGTGCTTTCTGGATGTAGGTGTATTACAACTCCAAAACCCAAGGTTAATGCCCACCAAACCCTTCCAGTATTTTCTGTTGGTCACGGGAGTTCTGTGTGCCAAGTTAGGCTCAGTTTCATCATTGGTGGAAACCAGAATGGTCTGATTGTAGGTGAACTATCAATCCAAGCACTACAACTCCCAAATGTCATGATCTATTTTCCCCAAACTCCACTAGTGATCAAATTTGGGCAAATTGAGTATTTGTGCCAAGTTTTGGTCCAGTTTCATAGTGGTTTGGGTTCTTGGTGCTCTCTGGATATAGGTGTACTACATCTCCCCTAAATCCCAGTGAATTCCTCCTAAACCCCTCCAGTATTTTCTGTTTGTCATGGTCATTCTGTGTGTCAAGTTAGTCCAGGTCTGTCATCCGTGGGGGTCTTAGTGGTCTGTGGAAGTCTGAGCTTCGGTTGAAAGTACTGCAGATCCCATCATCCGTTGTCCATACTCCCCCAAACATATTGCTTTTGTGATTAATCACTAAGCTTTAATTATGTTCAGTTTGTAACAATGAAAATACATCCTGCATTTCATTACGATTCATAACAGTATGTATGTATGTATTTATTTATTGTAGGCATTTATATCTCGTCCTCACACCCGGAGAGGGAGTCACAGAGGGTTATAACTGGTAACCATTAGATCCCAACAACAATATTTAAAAAGGACAGATAAATATTAAATAAAACATCATAAGTTAAAAGACCATTTAAAAGAGACAGTAGCAAAATGACAGTTATGAATTAGCAACAAAAATAATGTTATGGTTGGGGGTCACCACGACATGAGGAACTGTATTTAGGGGTCACGGCATTAGGAAGGTTGCGAACCACTGCTATAAATCAAGACAGCGGAGGCTACTGACTAGAGTTTGGGTATGACTGTTTTAGATGTGGATGTCACCTGCCTCATGTCTCATCTACTGAAAAAGTGTAATATTAAAGAATCAAGATTTAATGAAATATATTTGTTGTCGTTCTTTATCTCGCTCTCTCCATTTGCAGAACTTGGGAAAGTTTGCAAATTGGCTCTGAGAATCCTTCATCCTGAAGCCACAGGTTTGAATATGGGAGTGATCCTAGACTCATAGCTGAGCCTGGAACCTTTGGTCTCGGCGGTGGCTGGGAGAGCTTTTGCACAATGAAATATTGTGCGCCAGCTGCGCCCGTTCCTTGAGAAGTCTGACTTGGCCACGGTGGTCCACGCTCTGGTTACATCCCGAATAGACTACTGCAACACTCTCTACGTGGGGCTGCCTTTGAAAACTTCTTGGAAACTCCAATTAGTCCAGCGGTCGGCAGCCAGGTTGTTAACTGGAGCTGTGTACAGGAAGCGTACCACTCCTCTGTTGCGCCAGCTCCACTGGCTGCCGATTAGTTTCTGGGCACAATTCAAAGTGCTGGTTTTAACCTTTAAATTACTGAACCATTCTGGCCCAGATTACCTGTCCAAACATATATCCTGCTGTGAACCATCACAAAGCTTAAGATCATCAGGAGAGGCCCTGCTCTCGATCCCACCACTCTCGCAAACATGGTTCGTGGGGATGAGAGATGGCCTTCTCGGCAGTGGACCCCCATCTGTGGAACTCTCTTCCTAAGGATATCAGGTTGGCCACCTCTCTCCTGTCCTTTAGAAGACAACTGAAAACCTGGCTCTGGAGCCAGGCGTTCGATTAGAGGCCAGCAGCAATAGGAAAAGGAAATTTGGATTTTGTAACATGGATTCTCCTGGCTCGGCTTGGTTTTACTGGCATGTTAATCTATTAATTTATTGTTAAATTTTGCTGATGATGTTCAGTCCTCGCGAGAGTATGGAAACAGAAAGAAACCCCAAGTTTGAACGATTGGATTTTAAAAACTTTCGACATAATCCAAATGGATTGCCTCTCACAAAGACTAAGAGGAATATCTGAAAGGACAAATTGGTCCGGGTTTAAAGACTATATCAGAACCAGGTAGGTTTCACTACAGATAGATCTGTCTAGCATCTGAACTATGGATTCAAAAGAAGCGTTATCGGCAGAAACATCAAGTAACCAAAAAAAATGTAGTCTCGGAAGACTTTTGGGAAGTTTTTTTTCTTTCTTTTTTTCTTCTTTTCCCCTCTTTCTTTTCTTGTATTGTCAAAGGCTCTTGTGGCCGACACCACCCTAACCCCTTCACTTCCCCCTCCCTCTCCCTCCCTCCCTCACTTGTTTTGTTGTTTTGATGAATGTATATATATATAAAACTCAATAAAAACTATAAAAAAATTTTTACTGATGATATTGTACAAGGTTTTAAAACGATTTTATTGTGAATTGTAATTTTTATGGTATTTATGCTGTTAGCATCCTCTGATGCTCATGTGAAGCTGCGCTGAATCCCCCTTGTGGGGAGAAGGGCGGGATATAAATATATTAAATAAATAAATAATAAATAAATCCAGCAGAGTTGGAGGAGAGGCGTAACACAAAAAATGTAACTTTTCCAAAGGCATTGTACAGAAGTCATCCAGATTTTAGATACTATTATGAATTAGCAGGCTTCAGTTGGTTAAAGGAATGGATTAGATCTGAGCAATGGTTCCCAACCTGTGGTCTGCAAGAACGTATTATGGTTCGTGACCCCACTATTACTTCACAGTTGCCTTGAAATCACGTGGCAACAAGAGTGACTGGTCTCATGAAACCCTCTTATAGTGCTGAGGCAATGGGGATGTTGGGAGGGGAGAGGCTGACTACCCACGAAAGATTACTACAACCAGATCAACTCTGATTACTAAATATGGTTTTCTGTGGGAGAGCAGATGGTGACTACTGGATGGCATATGTTTTGTATCAGAAACTAGAGCTGATGTGGTTTATCCAATGCAATTTTCTGAATCAGCACCCCAAATAAACCAGATCTAAAGTTGATCAAAAACTGGTTCATAACCTTTGGGTACTAATGTTGGAGAGTGGTCCCTGGTCAAGACTGTTCGGAAACTTCAACTAGTCCAATGGGCAGCAGCCAGGTTACTAACTAGAGTGACATACAGGGAGCACACCACCCCCTGTTGTGCCAGCTCCACTGGCTGCCAGTCCACTTCCGAGCACAATTCAAATTGCTGGTCTTGGACAAAGAAATTATGTTATACCTATGCCACAGATTTGAAGGAAAACTATATGATGGTATATAACACCGAAAAACTGGGAATTATGTATAAGAAAAGGGAAAACAAGTGCTGGAAATGCAAAGAATGTACAGTGTCCTTCTACCACATGTGGTGAGGCTGTAAGAAGGCAATCTACTGGAAAATGATCCCTGAAGAAATCCAGAAAATGTTCAAAATTAAATTCTCAATGAAACCCGAACAATACTTTTTAGGAATGTACAAAAGAGAACAATTTCCAGAAAAAAATACAGAGAAATTGGGTTTTTTTCTTGCTACTGGGGCTAGAATAATATATGCCAAATATTGGAAGATAGAGGCCATCTCAACAAAGGAGGAATGGCTGGACAGAATCTTTGAGATCAAGGATATGGACAAATTAACTTTTTGGATTAAAAGGAACACCTATAGACCTATGACAGATTGGTCAAGTTTTGAAGAATATATAAAAGAAGATAAGTTAGTCTTGAACTGAGAAGTTGGGAAGGTCAAAGGAAAGGATTTATAATAGAAACTCCGCCGAGATAGGCAAAGGCATAATTATGACAAGGACAACGAAAAGAAGATGATTGGAAGTCATTCTTTTAAAAAAAAAAACCCCCACGCTTTTTTTTATTCCATCCCCTCTTTCAACACCCCTCTGACTTTTTCTACTTTTCTAGAACCAGTTATTCTCACACTTTCTTTGTACCCCTTTTCCTCTCTTTTGCTATTTTTTCTTTCTCTTTTACTTTTTAATATGCATATGAAAATCAATAAAAACTATTTAAAAAACAATTTGCTGGTCTTGGCCTATAAAGCCCTATACAGTTGCTTTCCAACTTACCGGTCCGAATGTATCTCCCTCTACTTTCTGCCTCGCAGCTTAAGATCGTCCGGGGAGGCCCTGCTCTCGGTCCTGCCAGCCTCGCAAGTGGGCTTGGTGGGGACAAGGGACAGGGCCTTCTCGGCAGTGGCCCCAGGCCTGTGGAACTAGCTTCCCAGCGAGATCAGGTTGGCTTCTTCCCTCCTTTCTTTTAGGAAGAAGGTCATATCATGGCTCTGGGACTAGGCCTTTGGACAGCAAGCACCTTGGATGTTGAACCGGACTGAAATTGGCTAAATAGTTGATGACAATGTTCTTAACGTGTTTTTAACTTAATGTTTTATTTACTGTTTGAAACTGTGGCCATTTGTGTTTGTATTTATATTATATTGCGGCTTCGAATTGTGGCCAGTTTGTAAGCCGCCCTGAGTCCCCCCTTGGGAGTTCAGAAGGGCAGGATAGAAATATTGGAAATAAATAAATAAATAATAAGCGGTCCCTGGTCAAAAAAAGGTTGGGAACCCCTGGATTGTGATTAACTTAACTTGGAGGGCTATAATTTAAAAGATTTGGATGGCATGCTTATTAGAGGTGCAATTTTTTTCTGTGCAAATTTGTTCTGTGCTGTTCCCAGAAAACACTGTTCCCTCTTTTCTCCCCGTTCCTAATGCCAAGACTCCATTCATTCGCACCTCTAATAAGCATGCCATCCAAATCAGATCAAATTGGTTCAGATCAAATTGGTTAAATTCGTACTTAATTGGTTAAATTTAACAAATTGGTTAAATTCGTACATAATTCATATCAAATTGGTTAAATTCGTACTTACGAGGCAATATCCAATACGTGGATGTGGCCCGCACCAGAAATTTAAGAATCAAACCTTTCCCGATACCTTTTTGTTTTCGTTTTGTAAATCTTGGAAGGATCCCAAAGTCAGTTTTATATTCAGTGCAAGGAAGCAAAGCAAAGCCCAAAAGGCTGCCTTTCCTCTGTAAATGAATGGAGTCTCGACATTAGGAACGGGGAGTGGGGGGTGGGAAGAGTGAACAGTGTTTTCTGGGAACAGCACAGAACTCTGAGAAATGTAGTTTGGGAAGGAAGGAACTCTATGCCCCTGCCCTAAACTACATTTCCAAGAATGCATCAGCATTCTATGGTCTCTAAGCATTGGATACACTAAATCTAGTGACATCATTTGCACATCTTCCAAATGAATGAAATACATTCGAACAAATCCTATTAATAATAATAATAATAATAATAATAATAAAACTTTATTTGTACCCCGCTACCATCTCCCCAAGGGACTTGGTCCGGCTTACATGAGGCCGAGCCCGCAATACATCAGCAAGAAACAACAGTAATACAAAACAATAAATAATATTGTGAGCAACACAGGACATTAAATTATATCTATATATATATAGATATAGATATATATTATCATTTCATGGAGCACAATATGAAGATCTATACAAAGTGGCCATGGCTGATGCGCTGTGCCTTCTATTGTGATGCGCTTGTTGTTTCATGGCAATTAAGGCTGGAGCAAGGCACCACCCAGAGGGAAGTCATTGACAATAAGGATCATGACGAAACAACCAACGGGTGAATGATTTTGTCTCATTTTGTTGTGTTCTTACATATTAAGGTTTGTCAGTTTGGTCCCAATGCTATTTGCTCTTATCATTGCATGGAGAATGATACAAAGATGTATCCAAACTAGCCATATTCCCCATACAATATACCTATGGCTTGGACAGGTCATGGGTGATGCGCCATGCCTTCCATTGTGATGCGCTAGTTGTTCCGTGGCAGTTAAGGCTGGAGCAAGGGACCCAGAGGGTAGCTGTTGACTCCATCGATAAGGATTGCCATGAAACAGCCACAGAGTGGATGATTTTGCCTTGTTTTGTCATGTTGTTACCTATTCAGGTTTGTCAATTTGGTCTCAACACTGGAGAGTGAGTTTGATGGAAATCTACCTGTGTATTTGGCAGGCTGGTTGGAGGGCACAGCCATTGCCCAGCATTGGACCCAGGCTCATTCCTCCCAATGACTCTCTTGGTCACAAGTTGATGTTTAGCTTTGAATATGTTTAAACTGTGAATTTTAAATACTGTTAAGTTTAATTCTGTTTCAATATTTGTATATTTTGAAATTGTGTGGTTACACGTTTAATTGTTAAGCCGCTTTGAGTCTCCTTCAGGAGAGATAACGCGGGGTATTATTATTATTATTATTATTATTATTATTATTATCATCATTATTAGAAACACAACAAGATGAGTCCACAGCAAATAAGGTCACTCTGCTGGCTGTTGTATTGGATCAAATGTCAGACACTTCCCAAGTGTCTAGGACTGTGTGATGTATCGGCAAATAATACGTGCAGATCCCAGTAGAGTGGCCTTTTGCATCTGGCAGATGGTAATTTTGTCAGCGCCGATTGTGTTTAAGTGAAGGCCAAGGTCTTGAGGCACTGCACCCAGTGTGTCAATCACCACTGGGACCCCCTTCACTGGCTTGTGCCAGAGTCTTTGCAGTTCGATCTTTAAATCCTCTAATTTTTATAGTTTAATAATAATAATAATAATAATAATAATAATAATAGTCTCAATTCCTAAAGTAAGTTAAAATTTGGGGAAGGAGGCAGAAAGACAAAGGAGCCTCATCCCGACAACACAAAATGAAGAACCGGTGAATAAAGAAGAAGGAAAGGCAGAGAAAACGAGGGAGAAGGGAAGGAAGAAAGGAAGGAAGGAAGGAATGGCAAAAGAAGGAGAGAAGAGAAGGAGAGAAGAAAAGGCAAAAGAAAAAGAATGGTCAGAAAAGAAGAATGATAAGCTGAAAAGAGAAAAGGAAGGAAAGAAGAGAAATCTTGTCCTTGCACTTACGTGTGTACCTATATTTATTTTGTGTGTGTGTGAGGTCAGGAGCGACTTGCAAGTTGCTTCTGGTGTTAGAGAATTTGGCCATCTGCAAGGATGTGTTTTTTTGTGTGTGTCAGGAGCAACTTGAGAAACTGCATGTTGCTTCTGGTGTGAGAGAATTGGCCATCTGCAAGGACGTTGCTCGGGGGATGCCAGGATATTTTGATGTTTTACCATCCTTGTGGGAGGCTTCTCTCATGTCCCTGCATGGGAATCTGGAGCTGACAGAGGGAGCTCATCCGCGCTCTCCCCGGGTTGAATTTGAACCGGCAACCTTCAGGTCGGCAACCCAACCTTCAAGTCCTGCTGGCACATTTAACCCACTGTGCCATCAGAGGGTCCTTACCAAAAGTTATATGCTCTATCTTATCCTTCCCTCTGTTTCTACTGCTGCCATATGACCTACAGGATGCACTTTATCCGTCAGCCCTGACCTCACAATTGTTTTTGCACCAGTCTGCTCCCCTGTGCCCAGAAATTGATCATTATCGCAGAGCTCATTGGTTATTGGTTTGATGCTTTGCTTTTATGTTTTATATAATGTTGTTGTTTTATTCTGTTTATGTTGTTGTTTATATATTTTTTTATGTCCTATATTTTAACCATATTGATTGGGCTCATCCACATGTAACCTGCTCTGAGTCACTTTGGGAAGATGGAGGCGGGGTACAAAAATAACATTATTATTATTATTATTATTATTATTATTATTATTATTAAGCAAAAGAAAGAAGTGCAAGAAAAGAAGTATGAGAAACTGAAAAAAGAAGGAGAGAAGAAAGGAAGGAAAGAAGAGAAAGGAAAGGAAAGAAAATTGCCAGAAAAGAAGAATGAGAAACTGGAAAGAGAAGGAGAGAAGGAAGGAAAGAAGAGAAGAGAAAGCAAAAGAAAGAGAAGTTCCAGAAAAGAAGAATGAGAAACTTAAAAGAGAAGCTATTACATTATAATTATATATTTATATTACATGTAATATTACTAATAATGGTACAATATAATGATATAGAACAATATAGTAATATATAATACTAATATTGTACTATGCTAATAATATATATTGTATGTATATATATCTTGTAAGCCTTCAGGGTGAGAAGGGCATCATGTAAATGTCGTAAATAAATAAATAATGAGAAACTGAAAAGAGAAGGAAGGAAAGAAGAGAAGAGACGAGAAAGCAAAAGAAAGAGAAATGCCTGAAAAGAACAATAAACTGAAAAGAGAAGGAGAGACGGAACGAAAGAAGAGAAGAGAAAAGAAGAGAAAGCAAAAGAAAGAGAAGTGCCAGAAAAGAAGAATGAGAAACTTATAAGACAAGTTGTTATATTATAATTATATATTTTATATTACATGTAATATTACTAATAATATTACAATATAATGATATAGAGCGATATAGTAATATATAATACTGATATTGTACTATGCTAATAATATAATATATTGTATGTATATATTTCTTGTAAGCCTTCAGGGTGAGAAGGGTGGCATATAAATGTAAATAAATAAATAATGAGAAACTTAAAAGAGAAGGAGAGAAGGAAGGAAGGAAGGAAAGAAGAGAAGAGAAAGGAAAGGAAAGTGCAAGAAAAGAAGAATGAGAAACTGAAAAGAGAAGGAGAGAAGAAAGGAAGGAAAGAAGGGAAGAGAAAGGAAAGAGAAGTGCCAGAAAAGAAGAATGAGAAACTGGAAAGAGAAGGAGAGAAGGAAGGAAAGAAGAGAAGAGAAGAGAAAGCAAAAGAAAGAGAACCGTCAGAAAAGAAGAATGAGAAACTTTACAGAGAAATTATTACATTATAATTATATATTTTATATTACATGTAATATTTCTAATAATTTTATAATGATATAGTACAATATTGTAATATATAAAACTGATACTGTACTATGCTAATAATATAATATATTGTATGTATATATATCTTGTAAGCCTTCAGGGTGAGAAGGGCGGCATATAAATGTCGTAAAAAAAGAAAGGAAGAAAGGAAGAAAGAGAAACTTAAAAGAGAAGGAGAGAAGGAAGGAAGGAAGGAAGAGAAGAGAAAGCAAAAGAAAGAGAAGTGCCAGAAAAGAAGAATAAACTGAAAAGAGAAGGAGAGAAAGAAGGCAAGAAGAGAAGAGAAAACAAAAGAAGTGACATAAAAAGAATGAAAAGAGAAGGAAGGAAGGAATAATAAAAGGTGACAAAAATATGAAGGATAAGATACTCTGAATGAAGGGATGAGGTTTGTGGATGCCAAATACAGCATCCTGAGTTTTGTTAAGGAAGGTATTATGGAAGATAATGAGAAAGATCTCAGAAAGAGAATATATCAATCCGGGAAGCCTATAGTAAGCGATAATACAGAAGCGAACATCCAAGAGCCTTTGCACCAATGGATGATTTGTAGGAAGAACTTGCAATCACCGGATGAGAAGGTATTTTCAAGGAACGACTTGCCACATTCATGCGAGGGATTTTGAATGCATGATTTGCAACCACCAGGTAGGTAAAGGATTTGCAGGTAGGTGCTTTTTCGAATATATAGCATTCACAAAGTAGAAGATCTTCAGAAGGATTTGCAGGAATGACACTGCATCCAAGTCTTTGCACCAAGAAAAAGACTCACAGGAATGATATGCAGCCACCAGGTAAGAGGCATTCACACTCTTCTCTCTTTCCACTTACCTTTTTCATTTTTTGAGACTGCAAACTTCTGGTGTAGTTTGGATAGTTGTTTTTTTGTTTACAATAGGCATTTCTGATCTGCACAATGATGCAAAATGTGAAGATCTTGCACTGGCATTGATATTGAATATAGCTCAGCAGAAGATACACTCATCACAGCCCCTACTGGATAGAAAGACCTCAAAGACATCATTGAGATATGTATTCTATTCCCTCTTCCTTTCTATTCTCCATAGATTACAAACATCAGAAGACTTTGATTCCTTTCCTTTGCAGCAACAGAGTTTGATCCATATAACAATCAAAATGTGGAGACATTCCTAAGACAACGTTCAAGACGAGGCCACCCTGGAAAGGAAGATGATGCCCCCAAATGGGAGTCTTCCTTGGCTCTAAAGGCCACAGGTAAATGGAGGGACTCAGGGCTCCAGGTGAGAATTCTCCCTGTCATTTTGGGACCAACCAGCTTCCTCCAGGTATAATCAGCTCAATGGCTATCTATCTGGATAAGTTGGATAAAGGCCATATTGAAGATACCTGGGGCTATCTGAGTGCAGCATCCCATCCCACACTGCAAGGTAAAGCACATGCTTTGGATCTAATCATTTTTGAAGACATTTGCAGACCCAACTTTCCCTTTTCAGGCACTTATCAATGTGGCATAATACTTTTTCCCCATCTTGCAGCACATCAGATTCCTGCAGATGAAAGGAAATAGGACCTGAAGCCAGAAGGTGAGACCACAATGGAATTTGGCACTGAACGGGAGGAAGGTAGGTAGTTCCGGTCATGCCTCAAAATATGCCAGAGCCTGAAGGAAATTTATTGTATTGATAGATCTATAGTTTACAATTGACTTCTAATACAGAGATATGAACTAGAAGAAGGAGGAGAAGGTGAAGGAGAAGGAGAAGGAAATAAGAAGAGGAGAAGTAGAAGGAGGAGAAGGAGAAGAGGAGGAGAAAGAGAAGAAGAGAAGAAGGAGAAGAAGAGGAAGGAAAAGGGGCAAAGGAGGACACCAAGAAAGCAATGGCTGGAAGCATCTTGTTTTCCTGGCCTTTCAAAACTAGAAGGCTCTTTCTTGGTCAACGGTCAGGACTGGTTTGTGGCTCCCAACTGGAGCCATGGCTGGTACTTTTGGGGTCCCCCATGTTCAAGACCTCAACGGCATTAATGCAGAATCTTTGTTATCATCAAGACAGGCAAGGACACATCCTGACAAGACCGATTTCCTGCCACATCTTTTAATGGTTATGGAAAACTCTTCTCCATTCGCATGATTGCTCTTTTCTTCTTCCTGTCCTACATGTGGAGATAGGCATTTCTGGCAAGGTCCTCTTTCACCATCCTGTCATGCGGAAGTTCTTTCGTATTGACGCGCAAATATATAGTTTTGTGATTATCGCATATGAGAAACTCATGTCCATTGCTATAATCCCTCTTTTCTTCTTCCTGCCATACATGTGGAGATACGTATTTCTGGCAAGGTCCTCTTTAGCTATCCCGTCACACGGAAAAGCGTTTTCATTGGCATGCAAATATATTGATTTGTGATTATCTTAGGAAGGTAAAGTGTTCCTCTCGATATTTATCATGTGGTGAATCCAAATTAAAAATTCACCTGGCGGGAACGATCGTGTAACCTAGTGGCTTGGTCTCTCCCACTAATGCATTTGACCCAATGCAGATTCTTGGCCGGTCAAGGGCCATTCTTTTGAATGTGGCTTGAGGGCAAAGAACTGCTTGGTGTTCAAATTGTCACAAATGTTGTATGGATAGGAGCCAACATGAAGTGTGTTTGATGTATTTTGCCCATGAAGACAGGACCTGAATGAAGCCACAGAGGAAGATACGCCAGAAGGAACTGTAACACAACCTTCTTCATTTTGTGGATTGCAAATATGGCATACTAGGCTTTCCTATTGAACTAGCTATGGAAGATAATGAGAAAGGTCTCTATTGACGAGAATATATCAACCCAAGAAGCCAATAGTAAGCGCTGTTGCAGAAGTCGACATCCAAGAGTTAGTGTACCAAGTGGAAGATTTGTAGGAACGATTTGCAACCACTAGATAAGGGATTTTCAAGGAATGAGTTGCAACTACCAGGTAAGTAAAGATTTGCAGGTAGGTGCTTTTTGAACACACAGTATTCAGCAAGTGGAAGATCTTCAGGAAGGATTTGCAACCTCCAAGTAAGGGTTTTGCAGGAATGAGCTTCTTTAAGACATTGCATCCAAGCGTCTCTGCACCAAGAAGAAGACTGGCAAGGAAAGATTTGTGCCCACCGGGTAAGAGGTGTTGACACTCATCTCTCTTCCCTCTTACCTTTTTGATTTTTTGAGACTGCAAACTTCTGGTGTAGTTCTGTTTGCTTGTTTTTTTTATTTGCAATAGGCATTTCCGATCTGCACGACGATGCAAAATGGGAAGATCTTGCACTGGCATTGATATTGATATGGCTCAGCAGAAGATATGCTCAGCAGAGCACCAACCAGATAGGAAGGTCTCAAAGAAGTTACTGAGATATGCATTATCTTCCGTCTTTCCTTGCAGTCCCCACAGATTACAAACACCAGATGACTTTGATTCCTTTCCTTTGCAGCAACAGAGTTTGATCCATATAACAATGCAAAGTGTGAAGATGTTCCTAAGACAACTTTCAAGGTGAGGCCTCCCTGGAAGGGAACACGATGCCCCCAAATGGAAGTCTTCCTTGGTCCCAAAAGGCCACAGGTGAATGGAGGGACTCAGGGCTCCAGGTGAGAATTCTCCCCATCATTTTGGGACCAACCAGCTTCCTCCAGATATAATCGGCTCAGTGGCTATCTATCAGGATAAGTTGGATAATGGCCATATTGAAGATACCTGGAGCTATCTGAGTGCAGCATCCCATCACACACTGCAGGGTAAAGCACATGCTTTGGATCTAACAGTTTTTGAAGACATTTGCAGACCCAACTTTCCCTTTTCAGGCACTTATTAATGTTGCATAATACCTTATCCTCTCTTCCAGCACATCGGATTCCTGCGAGTGAATGGGAACAGGACTTGAAGCCAGAACATTGTGTTTTCTGTCTGAAACATGAGACCGCAATGGAATTTGGGACTGAAAGGTAAGGAGGTAAGTACTTCTGTTTGTTCTTCAGAGTATACCAGAACCCGAAGGAAATGTATCATACCGATATATCTATCTATCTATGGTTTACAATGGGCTTCTAATAGCAAGATATGAAGAAACTGAAGAAGGAGATGGAGAAGGAGAAAAGGAGGAGGAGGAGGAGGAGGCAGAAGAACAAGAAGAGGAGGAGGACACCAAGAAAGCAATGACTGGAAGCATCTTGTCTCCCTAGCCTTCTTGTTTTCCTGGCCTTTCAAAACTAAAAGGCTCTTTCTTGCTTGACTGTCAGGACTGGTTTGTGGTTCCCAATCGGAGCCATGGCAGGTACTTTTGGGCTTCCCCATGCTCAAGAGCTCAACGGCATTAATGGGGAACCTGTGTTGTCATCGAGGGAGGCAAGGACACATCCCAGCAAGACCTATTTTCTGCCACATCTTTTGATGCTTTTGGAAATAGTTGGAGGTCTGTGGTCCTTTCCGGACATGCCCAGGGTAGCACTGACTGCCACTTTTGGGGTCGGGAAGGAATTTTCCTCCAGGGACAATTGGCCAAGGACCCTGGAGGTTTTTCGCCTTCCTCTGGGCATCCGGCAGCGGCCACCGGTTAGGAATGTTATTAGTTATGTTCCTTTCAAAACTTGCCAAATCAATCTTGGCAACTGTATAATGGAAAACTAATAAAAACTACATCCATAGAAAAAGTTCTGTCTTTTTGTCTCTTCTTCTTTCATTTGGTTGTACTGCTCTCAAAAACATCAGTTCAGAAATTATTGTGGTATTTATGCTGTAGGAGGAACAGGTTGCATTGTGCAAAGATGTATTCAGTGCTTCCTTGCGTGATATGTCTTTTTGCCTGCACAATAGCAATTGAGTCCCTTTGCCCACCCAAATGGGCACTGATTTACCCAATGCTGTTGCATATTTGAGATGAACAGGATGATTTTTTGGTTGATCCCCAGCATAAGTTTAATGGAAGAGCTCCATTGTTGATTTCTGGAAATTTAGCTATTGAAGCAGCAACTTCCAGAAAAGAGACAGTGGATGAAATGAGTAGCATATTGGACCCCCTTCCACCAGCTACTGCTGCCTCTGCAGCTTCCCCTTGTAAATCCATCCTGAGACCATAGAAAATTCCTATTGGATTTGCTACGTGACATTGCAATGTTTTGTACTGTGTCCTGATGTTGAGCCATGGTAAGGAGAAGAGAAGAGAAGAGTCTGAGCTTGGAGCATGACAGGAGACACTGAGGCCATCTCATCATGTTGGAAATCCTGAGCCACCCATAAGCTGCCACCAAGTTCCTGTGTTACTTCTCCACCATCTGCTGTACATACAGAAGCCCTATACCCATTTTCCCCTCTGTATCGTCCTTGCAAATAGGATCAAGTGAACATGTAACTTTTCTCTGCATAGCAAGCAAATTCTATGTTTTCTGAAACACATCTTCTAAATCAGTTTTTCTCAACCAGGGTTTTGGAACCCCTGAGGGCATTCAGAGGGGTCGCCAGAGACCATCAGAGAACATATATCTCTGATGGTCTTAGGAACCGCTTTGGCAAAGAAGGCTGAAAATCTCTCCACCTGTCCTTCTCTTCCTCTGGAAACAGATGGCAAATCCTCTCAAAAAAGCCCTCCTCCACTGTGATTGGGTGGCCTCAGCACGCTGGGCCTGTGCATTAGACTGTAGACAGGACATAAATTCTGTGTGCCCAACGGGACTCCGGGGCTGCCTCAGATTAAAGGCCCTTAGATTCCCCCAAACAGAGTCTTTAGATTGCTTAAAGTAAATCCAACAAAGTTCTTTATTGATGAAAACAAACAGGTACTTTAAAGTTTTCTTAACAGTCTATAGGCTCTTGCAATCTTGTTCACTGGGAACAGGCACTATCTTCTTAACTGTAATTAACTAATGGGGAAATCCTTAACTTCTAATCTGGGCAGTCTGTACTTGCCTCTGTTGGCGTGGAGCCCCTGCACCCGGTACCAACTGCGTCTGGCTTCTGTGAGCGACCCTTGCCAAGCAGATCTTTGTAGACTTCCAGGGGGAAAGAAGGAGTTCAGGTTTCAGTGATGGCTGACTGAAGTCCCTCAGCGAAGGAGCTGTAAGGCTGTATAACTCCAGTCAGGCTATAGGCTGTATATCTCCCCGGCCAAGCCGTAGAAGACGAAGCTTTCTACAGGAGCTCTTCGTTTATGTCCTGTGCGAAAGGCTTCTCTGTGAGAACTGACTCAAAAAGGCTCCTATTCCCTCCAAAACTCAAAAAGGGGTGGGACCAGGGAACCTAACAATAATTGACAGGTGGCTTGCCCTATGATTGCAAACTATAGCAGGAAGCCACCCTGCTGCAAAATCCCAAGCCTGGGATTGCAAACAAACATTTAATGCAAAGCAAACAGAATTGGAGCTACTGGTACAGCTGTACCAGCACAATAGCAATTGAGTCCCTTTGCCCACCCAAATAGGCACTGATTTACCCAATGCTGTTGCACATTTGAGATGAACAGGATGATTATTTTAGTTCATCCCCAGTATAAGTTTAATGGAGGAGCTCCTCCATTGATTTCTGGAAATTTAGCTATTGAAGCAGCAACTTCCAGAAAAGAGGCAGTGGATAAAATGAGTAGTATATTGGACCCCCTTCCACCAGCTACTGCTGCCTCTGCAGCTTCCCCTTGTAAATCCACTCTGAGACCATAGAAAATCCCTATTGGATGTGCTACGTGAAATTGCAATGGTTTGTATTGTGTCCTGATGTTGAGCCACGGCAAGGAGAAGAGAAGAGCCTGAGCTTGGAGCATGACAAGAGACACTGAGGCCATCTCATCATGTTGGAAATCCTGAGCCACCCATAAACTGCCACCAAGTTCCTGTGCTACTTCTCCACCATCTGCTGTTCATACAGAAGCCCTATACCCATTTCCCCCTCTGTATTGTCCTTGCAAATAGGATCAAATGAATATGTAACACATCATCCAGGGCCATTTCCAACCACATTTTCAGAAGACATCTATTGCAATTCCTACCTTTTGTGGGAGGTTTTATGTACCAGAGGAATAGTTACAGCAACTTAAGAGTGCATCTACACTGTAGACTTAGTGCGGTTTAACACGACTTTAACTTTCATGGCTCAATGCTATGGAATCAGCACATGTTATAATTGTACAAGTTCTTTAGCCTTCTCTGCTGATGCCTCACCAAGCTAGCAACAACTGCCATGCTTCCATAGCATTGAGCCACAGCAGTTCAAGCGGTGTCAGACTGCATGAATTCTACATGCACCCTTAATAGAAACACAACTTTTCTCTGCATAGCAAGCAAATTCCATGTTTTCTGAAACACATCTTCTAAATCAGTGTTTCTCAACCTGGGTGTCGGGACCCCTGAGGGGGTCACGAGGGGGGTTCAGAGGGGTTGCCAGAGACCATCAGAGAACATATATCTCTGATGGTCTTAGGAACCGCTAAGGCAGAGAAGGCAGAAGATCTCTCCACCTGTTCTTCTCTTCCTCTAGAAACAGATGGCAAATCCTCCCACAAAAGCCCTCCTCCACTGTGATTGGGTGGCCTCTCAGCCAAGGGGAGGGCTGTTTCTGAGACTCCAAGCTGGGAGGGGATGGCAGGTGTGTTGGCACATGGCAGCATGGTGCGCATGTGTGGGCAAGGGAGAGCTTGTGAGGCTGGAGGGAGGTTCGTGCCAGAGAGTGCCTTCAAAGCATGGGGTTCTGTGTGGGAAGTTTGGCCCAATTCTATCATTGATGGGGTTAAGAATGCTCTTTGATTGTAGGTGAACTATAAATCCCAGCAACTACAATTCCCAAATGTCAAGGTCTATTTCCCCCAAACTCCACCAGTGTTCACATTTGGGCATAATTTGGGTTAAATTTGTACATAATTCAGATCAAATTGGTTAAATTCATACTTATGAGGCAGTATCCGATACGTGGGTGTGGCCCGCACCAAAAATTTAAGAATCAAACCTTTCCCTATACCTTTTTGCTTTAGTTTTGTAAATCTCAGAAGGCTCCCAAAGTCAGTTTTATATTAAGTGCAAGGAAGCAAAGCAAAGCCAAAAAGGCTGCCTTTCCTCTGTAAATGAATGGAGTCTCAGCATTAGGAACGGGGGGGAAAGAGTGAACAGTGTTTTCTGGGAACAGCACAGAACTCTGAGAAATGTAGTTTGGGAAGGGAGGAGCTCTATGCCAGAAAATTTTTAAAAACCCTGCCCTAAACTACATTTCCAAGAATGCTTCAGCATTCTATGGTCTCTAAGCACTGGATACACTAAAACTAGTGACATCATTGGCACATCCTCCAAATGAATGAAATGCATTTGAACAAACCCTTTCGTGAGCAACACAGGACATTAAATAAAATATATTTATTAGCTCTTATTTCATGAAGCACAATAGGAAGATCTATACAAAGTGGCCATATTCCCCATACAAGGTACCTATGGCTTGGACAGGGC